>NW_027281843.1:0-10000 GCF_046629955.1 Centroberyx affinis
CACACACACACACACAGATGTGAGTGTGTGTGTGAGTGTTAGACAAACTCGGTTCCTTCGTACTTTTCCTCTGAGGCTGAGAGAAACACACAGCAGGAAGACTCAGATCTGAGATCAGCTGTAGCTGCTCAGCCAGTCCAGGGATCAGACAGCGAGCCAATCAGGAGCAAGCTCCAGATGTCAGTTCTCTGATGCCCCCTACCCATAATCCCCTCTCCAGATGCTGACCTCTGACCTCAGGTTAGCTGTCTCTCTGGCTCAACGAAGAAGCTCCTGTTTGCTTCATCAGTTCTGTTACAACCCCCCCCCCCCCCCCCCCCCACACACACACACACACATAAACACACACACACACCCACACACACACACACACACACACACACACACACACACACACACCTCCTGTTCAATGGTAGGGAAACGATTACATTACTATTGTTTTACAAAGACCATTGAACACTTAAATGAATAAAAGATAAAATGTGCACATTAACTGGTGTGTGGCTGCAGGTGTTGTGTGTCAGGATGTCAACAGGAAGTGAAGATGACCACTTCCTCTGTCTTCACAGACGAGCTCAGTTTCTCCGACGGCTCGCTGGCAGAAAGATCCAAGATGGCCGACGCCGGGCTGCTGCCGCTCCCCGGCGCCTCGTCCCGCCTGGACTGGTCCCGCCTGCTGGAAGGTACGGCTCCTCTTCCTCACCGCCTCTCCGTCAGGAACGGGTTTGTTTCCATAGCGACCGGCTGTATACCTGCCGCTGTCAGCAAACGGTACACAGGAACAAATACGACCAACTGTTGTCACGGTGACCGGTGGCATGTGGGGGTGGAGCTTCCACCGGGCCGTCGCTACATACACTCTGATAAAATACATTATAAAGCAAAACAGAGTTTAATGTGAAGGCTGATCTTCTGATCTGAAGTCTGCTCTTCACAGGAAGTCACATGTGCATCATTTCCTCTTGCTGCCATGGAAACCAACAGTTTCCAAACAGAAGCGTCTCTCCCTGACAGCAGCAACACGTTTTAAACCAGGAGGAGCCTGAGAGTCCGGATGAGGCTTTCTGTAAACTTTGTCTGAGAAAGTAACGGTGAAAGCTTCCGTTTGTTTTCACCGCTTCAGTTTTCTGAACATCTGAACAAACCAAGCACCTACAGGGAGGCTGCTGAGGCTCCTCCCCCTGCTGAGGCTCCTCCCCCTGCCGAGGCTCCTCCCCCTGCCGCCCCCTGCTGGCTGCAGCTGGTAGTGCTGCTGCGATAAGAAGTGAGGCAGCAGGACTGAACATCAGGCTCTTTAGTTTCCGCTCCATTATTCACTCTGAGTTTGCCTCCATGTTAGCCGTTTTCAGTGTGGGGGGGTTGATTTTCCCCGAACCAATCACTGACTGACGTATCTGAACCAATCACTGACCGACGTATCTGAACCAATCACTGACTGACGTATCTGAACCAATCACTGACTGACGTGTCGGCCGCTCTGACGTTATTTTCAGTCACATGATGCTGGGCATATTTACTAACTTTACCAAGAATGTCGGTCGTTTTTGACAAAATGTTGGTTAAGAAGAGATTTCTACAAATATTATTCTGCTGAAACACAGATGAAAAACCGTTGGACGAACGGTTCAAACTTTAGTCCCGCCCACAAAGGCTCTGATTGGCCAGATCGTTTTCCGATCAAGAAATCCCTGCTGATTAGAACACCAGACTCAAATCTGAAGAGTGGAGGGTCGAGATTCAGGAGTCTGGATCCAGACCAGGACTTTACTGCTGCTTCCTGCATCTGGATGTTGGATGTTGCTGTGGTCCTGAAGTCAGCTGAACCCCGCCTCCTCTCCATTGTGATTGGTTGGGCATGGTCATGTGGTCTCTGCCCACAAAGAAGCCAGGCTCAGCGTCTAGCCTGAACCTTATTCAGGTTTTTTTTCATTCTAACCTTGTGTGGTTCCACGTTCTGCTGCAGCTGGTTCCTTTGGTTCCAGAGGTTTCTTCAGATTTCAGTTCCAGCCTACAGTGTTAGACATCAGGGTTCCAGAAGGTTCTTCTCAGAGGGGCAAGGATCTACTTAGAACCATAACGGGTTTACCTATGAAGACAAGTGGAGAGCCGTAGATGTTTCTAGTTAGAACCTTTATTCCCACAGAGTGATGATGACCAGGTCTGTGGAGCTGAATGGTGCTGCTGGTCTTCCAGCTGCTGCAGGTTTCTGAAGGTTTTGGCCTTTACTTCGTCTCTCTCTCTGAGCTGAGCTGAGTTCCTCTGTTTCCACAAGTATTATGACTTCATTTGTAGCAGATAAATAAATAAAAATAAACTTGCCGTGCCGTACGGGCTTCAGCTCAGCAGGTCCAGCAGACCTGGAAACTAAAACCACCTCCTGTCTTCTGTAGTCCTGAATATATTTAATAATATTTGATCCATCTCATGTCCGGGTGCTGTGACCTCTGACCCTTGACCTGTTGGTTGCTTGTAAAGTTGATTCTTACAGGTCAGCACATTTCCTTGTTTCCTTATTTCCTTATTTCCTTATTTCCTTATTTCCTTACATATTCCAAACTCTTTATAGGATTCTGACAGACTGACATCAGTCAGTATCCCAGCCAGTTAGAGTAAAGTATTCCAAGTTAATTTAGCGTTAATGAAATCTTCCACAGTGTTGAGTCTGATCTGACCCGGCGGCTCCTGCTCCTCCGCTCTGCATCAAGGTGATAACTAGAAGAAAGACTGAATGTATTTTTGGAGATGTGAAATGAATCTGTTATCGTTTAGCGAGCAGCAGGGAGGCATTCTGGGAAATGGCTTGACGCCGCCTCTCTGCTGTAATTGCAGCCTTGCTCACACACTCTCTCTCAGACAATTTACATCCTCTCTACCTCATGTAAATGTGTTTTGAGAGTGTGTGTGTGTGTGTGTGTGTGTGTGTGTTGGTGGTACAGAGTGCTGTGGTTCTGGTGGAGGGAGAAGTGTGTTTCTCCCTGTCATTTTCTTTAAATTGCCTCCTGTTCAGGTCCGGTCTGATTATACATGAAGAGTTTTATTCTCATATTTGGACAAAGTGACACCGACTCTTACAAAATGAAAACAAACGATGGACTTTTTTTCTGACGGTTGATGAAACAAAATGTTTACAGACCGGATCCTCTTGATATCGAACGGTAAACACCAGTTATGATGATTTTTTTTTTTCAAAATGGATCCCTTTCTGGAAATTAACTTTCTTCTCGGCTGTAAATCCCAGGACTTTGAACAGGACTGATGAACCTCGCTCACTGTTTCACCAGCCAGCAGCTGTTTAGACTTCAGCTGGTTACCTGCAGACCGCCTGCTGGAGCAGAAGTCACCAGCTACAACAGAAAAGTACATGAAACTTTCCCACTCAGGCCCATTCATTCACTGGCATTGCCAACAAATTGTAATATTATATATATTGTCCTATGTCTCAAAGAGCAAACTGCAGCGAGATTTGGATGGACTGACCAGACTGTCAGTTCATTAGAAAACACATCATGAAAACCCTGAACTGTGTTTAAAACCCGTCTTTTCTTCAGAGTCAGATGTGAGGAAGACTCGGTCTGCCTCTCCGTCTTTATTGTTCATCCAGAGCCAGATGCCAGGTGGAGCAGCCGGCCTTTGGCTGAGAGCTTAACCCCAATTTCCCCACTAAGCCGCTGGCTTTCTAAACGGATATGTGATCCGTTGGGGAAATCTTTCCTGGCTATTCTAACTTATCAAATCCTCTCCGTCTTTCTCTTCCCCTCCTGTGCTCTGTATCTGGAAGGAAACCAGTTTGCTGTGTGATGCTGCAGCAGAACTACTTTACTTCTGATTTGTTTTAACGGTCAAAGAAAGTGACTAGGTGTAGAAAACCCATCTGAAACCCATAAAGGCTATTTAATAACTCCCAGTCCTCTTCTGTACCTACAAAGCTTTGGATGCAACAGGAGATAAACTTTGAAGTCATTTTTGTCAATTTCACAGTTCATATGAGGCTCTTCCAGTTGGTTCTTCTGCAGAACCTCCACACCTGCATGATGACCTCAGTTACCCTGCTGCTGCTCTGAAGACTCAGAGACTTACAGCAGTCTAACAGTGAAGAAATAAAAGCATGAATGACTTTCTCCAGTTTATTAAAAGATAAAGTTAAGCCAATCTAGTCTCTAAGCTGCTGCTGTCCCACTTTTAAAGGCAAAATTAAACATGAATGCTGTTTGTTCTGACTGGGAGCCGGATCTGAAGTTTGGGTCTAATCAGAGATGCATGGCTTCATCAAACAGGATCACTAAAACATTTCAAGTTTTATTCCAAATCGCGTATCCGATATGGGTGAAAAGTCATTATCTAAACTTCATCATTCAGTATCTTTAAAACCTAGAGGATCTATTCTATAAAAGTCTGATCATTTTGTCAAACAAGGGTTTAGAAATACTCTATTGTTCCCCCAAGTCTCTTCCCTCCATCATTTGTCTTCAATGTGCATTAAGTCATGTTGACTTAGAGCGACCTCAGTCAGTGACAGGAGGAACTGCAACAGCTTTTATAGAGATCTTGTCTTTTAGAGACAAAGAGACATTGCTTTGCGGCACAAGGGGATGTTGCTTTAGGGCTCAAAGGGACATTGCTTTATGGCACGAAGGGAGATTGCTTTATGGCACAAAGGGAGATTGCTTTACGGCACAAAGGGAATTGCTTTACGGCACAAAGGGAGATTGCTTTACGGCACAAAGGGAGATTGCTTTACGGCACAAAGGGGTATTGCTTTACGGCACAAAGGGGGATTGCTTTACGGCACAAAGGGGGATTGCTTTACTGCACAAAGGGAGATTGCTTTACAGCACAAAGGGGGATTGCTTTACGGCACAAAGGGACATTGCTTTACGGCACAAAGGGAGATTGCTTTACAGCACAAAGGGACATTGCTTTACAGCAGGGCTTCTCAAACTCCGGACCGAGGTCCAGATCCGGACCAGACCTTGTGTCACATTAGTGTCCGACACGTTGTGTGATTGAACGTGCATTTATTTGTGTGCGGAGGCTGCGAGCGCATGTGACACTTTCACAGAGCCGCTTGTGTGTGTGTTTGTGTGTGTTTGTGTGTGTTTGTGTGTGTTTGTGTGTGTTTGTGTGTGTTTGTGTGTGCTGTGCGCCCCTCAGCTCAAAACGACACTATTTCCTATGGACGGGCACAGATTCCACGCTCACCGCCGGCTGTGTGGTGGATCGTGGATTTTTCCGCAGTGTTTGGTCGCGCAAAGAGTTGAAAAAAATTCAACTTGAGCGGATAAAATCTGCGCGTCATGCCTCACAACTCAGCGTTACTTTGGTTGCCTGGCAACAAACAACACATTCCCGCGCCACTTCGTTTCTGCCACTTTTTTCAAAGCGAGGCGGGTCGCCGATTGCGTTACTGCAGCATGTTCCCCACCTTCAGAAGGCCGGTCATGTGTCACCGTGTTTGGTTCCAATCTGGATTTTCTATGATGAACATTGTTAAAAATTCCTACAGCAGCAGTTTGGGTCAGTGCCCGAGTCCCCAGGTTCAAAGCGTTGGTTACAGGCAGACAGCCATTTCTCCACTGATTCAAGCCACCATACTGCAGTATTGAATGTGTGAACTTAAAGTTATGTTTAAGTTATGTTATGGACATTGATTTATGTCGGTGCATTGTACTGGCATTGTTCTGGACCCTTTAACTTGTGTAAAATTCATAAGTGGACCTTCAATAAAAAGGTTTGAGTACCTCTGCTTTACAGCATAAAGGGATATTGCTTTACGGCACAAAGGGACATTGCTTTACGGCAGAGGTTCTTAGTTATGTGCCATTGAGGCCGAAGAGTCTGCAGGTTTTCCTTCCGACCAATCACAATAGCAGCTCATTTCACTACTTCCTCCCTGAAGGTGCTAATCAAATAAATCAACTGGTACAGTGATCGATTGGAATGAAAACCTGCAGCCTTCTGGGTCGTGATGTCACATGGGTGAAGATCACTGCTTTCCAACAGGAAACAGGAAGTTATTCCAGCGCAAACTGAACCTTTTTGTTGTGACAGGAAGCAGCAGGGTTCATGGGAAATTTGGTCTTACTTTTGAGAAAAACCAGCCTCCTTTACATGTATCTGGATTGTCTCATGCGTCTCATACCTGGACTGTGTCCACACTGTGTCCACACTGTGTCCAGACTGTGTCCAGATGTGGACTGTGTCCACACTGTGTCCACACTGTGTCCAGATGTGGACTGTGTCCAGACTGTGTCCAGGTGTGGACTGTGTCCAGACTGTGTCCAGATGTGGACTGTGTCCACACTGTGTCCACACTGTGTCCAGACTGTGTCCAGACGGTGTCCAGATGTGGACTGTGTCCAGACTGTGTCCAGGTGTGGACTGTGTCCAGACTGTGGACTGTGTCCAGACTGTGTCCAGACTGTGTCCAGATGTGGACTGTGTCCAGACTGTGTCCAGACTGTGTCCAGGTGTGGACTGTGTCCAGACTGTGTCCAGATGTGGACTGTGTCCAGACTGTGTCCAGACTGTGTCCAGATGTCTTGTAGCTGGATTACATTCACACCCGGCTGTCCATGCAAACACTTTGGGATCGGATCTCTCTTTCCCTCACCAGACTGTCTTCCTCCTGTAATATTTACATCTTTAAATTGACGGTAAACGCCTCATCGCTCTTTTTCTCCGTCCATGTTCCTGTCGGAGCCTCCTGCTTCCTGTTTGTTTTGCTTCTGCTTCCTGGTTGGATTTGTGTGTGAAACTTTATTTGTGGTAACGCAGCCCCTGTATGTGGATTGAAGACGCATTGCATTTACACTGATGTGGTAATGTGGTCACATGTGTCTCTGACCTGCGGAGGTTTGGATGATCGGATCTTCAGTGGGTCTTGAGGATGTTTACACCTGGATTTGATGCTTTTTAGCCGATCTGATCACAATCTGATCACCAAGGACTTATGTTCATGCCAACAATAACAATACCACTGATACTTTAAAATGCTACATCAAATGCTTTAACACTTATTCATTACCTTCCGTCCATCTGTCTGTCTATGTATCTACTTACCCATGTGTCTATTTCTACCCAATTTCTGCTCTAATTTTATTTATAAGTCCTCTAAACCAAGAGCATTTTAACAGGAATACCAAGTGAGCACAGTGTGAGTGGAAGTGAATGGAATTTAAAGAAAGGAATATAAGTGAATGGAGGTGAGTGGAAGTGAATGGAAGTGAGTTGAAGTGAATGGAGGTGAATGGAAGTGAGTTGAAGTGAATGGAGGTGAATGGAGGTGAATGGAAGTGAATGGAAGTGAGCTGAAGTGAATGGAGGTGAATGGAGGTGAATGGAAGTGAGTTGAGGTGAATGGAGGTGAATGGAAGTGAGTTGAAGTGAATGGAGGTGAATGGAAGTGAGCTGAAGTGAATGGAGGTGAATGGAGGTGAATGGAAGTGAATGGAAGTGAGCTGAAGTGAATGGAGGTGAGTTGAAGTGAATGCAGGTGAATAGAGGTGAATGGAGGTGGATGGGGGTGAATGGAAGTGAATGGAGGTGAATGGAGGTGGATGGCCAAGCTGTGCTCCCTCCTCAGGTCTGGACCTGGACAGTCGATTGGAAACTAACTGCAAAGCTGTTCTCAGTCTTTTCTCAAAAATGCTGTTTTCCTTCTAAAAATAATCATCTTACCTTTAACTCTACCAGGAATTATGCAAATAACCAAAACGAACCTGCTGCTCCTAAACATGATTTGCCATTTTCAGCACATCCATGTGTTTAGTTTGGGACAAAACACATTTGTGTTGCTTTCCAACACAATATGTTTAATTCGAATGGGAGATTTTCACCATTTCAAGAATGTGACAGCCTGACAAAATGATTGCTGGTATGAAAAGTGAACCTGCTATGGATTATAATTACAGTTATCAGCAAAACATCATTTGTATGAAATACACATTCCTTTGAAAAAGAACAGATAGGATCTGTTGCATTTTTGAAACAGAGCAATGAGCATCAGATAACATTATTTCCAAAATGGATCTATAGAATTTTGGAATGAAACATTTAATATGATAATAAAACACCTATGTTTTGTCAACATTGATAGTAGTAAACTAACACAGATGTGTTTGATCACACTGTTGCTGCAGCGGTCCTCTGTGTTTTGGACTGACTGAACATATTAAAGGCCAAGCGGTTAGTTTACGGCTCTTTTGAATTTTAAAACTGAAATATTTCAGCTTTCTAAATGTCCCTCCATAACCTTTCCTCGCCCCACTTTCTACAAACCAGTGTTAGATTTTCAAATTCATAATAAATATTTATAATTATATTTCCCCCCCAGCTGGCGGCTTGTTGGCTTCTTAGATCGCAAAGTCCAGCGGCATTCTGGTGTTAAGGATCAATATATTATCAGCTGTAAAAATATTAACAAGTCATTTTATTCCCTGTTTGGAGAAGATAACCCGACACACTCAGTGTTACAGTGTTGACTTGTGTTGTAACTTCTGTTCTGCTCATCCAACCTGCCAAGTTATTTTATTTTGGAGTCCTAAAATCTTATTTTAGATAAAAGGACAGTCACTTAGGTTTCTCCTGCTCCACATCACAAGCAGACCATAATATGTGTGTGTGTGTGCTGATCTGATCAATACACCTGATCAAGCTGCTGAGAGCTCTCGCTTTCCAAACACGTTCTGACCTCAAACTGTTCTGGAAGGTTTGAATCCTCCATGTGGGAAACAGTAAGTACTGTGGAGCCTGTGAGCAAGGCAGTCAGTCCACAGCAGGACGTCCACTTCCCAAGGTTAAAATGTCTGTGTGTGTGTGTGTGTGTGTGTGTGTGTGTGTGTGTGTGTGTGTGTGTGTGTGTGTGTGTGTGTGTGTGTGTGTGTGTGTGTGTGTGTGTGTGTGTGTGTGTGTGTGTGTGTGTGTGTGTGTGTGTGTGTGTGTGTGTGTGTGTCCAGCTGACCAGGTGTCTCTGTGCTCCATGTCTGAAGCGGATCAGGTCCAACAGGCTCTGGAGTTTTCCAAGCAGCTCATGGTGACAGAGAGCGCCACCCTGCAGGCCGGGTAGGAGAACACAGAACACACAGAACACACAGAACACACAGAACACAGAAAACACAGAACACACAGAAAACAGAACCCACAGAACAGAGAACACAGAACACACAGAACACAGAGAGCACAAAGAACACAGAACACACAGAACACAGAGAGCACAAAGAACACAGAACACAGAGAACACAGAGAACACAGAAAACACAGAACACACAGAACACAGAACACAGGACACAGAGAACACAGAACACAGAGAGCACAGAGAACACACAGAACACACACACAGAACACACTGAACACACAGAACACAGAACACACAACACAGAGAACACACCGAACACACAGAACACAGAACACACAGAAAACACAGAACACAGAGAACACAGAACACACAGAATACACAGAACACACAGAAAACACAGAACACACAGAACACAGAACACACAGAACACAGAACACACAGAACACAGAACACACAGAAAACAGAAAACACAGAACACAGAGAAAACACAGAACACACAGAACACAGAACACACAGAAAACAGAAAACACAGAACACAGAAAACACAGAACACAGAGAAAACACAGAACACACAGAATCCACAGAACAGAGAACACAGAACACACAGAACACAGAACACAGAGAATACACAGAACACACAGAACACAGAACACACAGAACACAGAACACACAGAACACAGAACACACAGAACACAGAACACACAGAAAACAGAAAACACAGAACACAGAGAAAACACAGAACACACAGAACACAGAACACACAGAAAACAGAAAACACAGAACACAGAAAACACAGAACACAGAGAAAACACAGAACACACAGAATCCACAGAACAGAGAACACAGAACACACAGAACACAGAACACAGAGAATACACAGAACACACAGAACACAGAACACACAGAACACAGAACACACAGAACACA
>NW_027281843.1:12500-22500 GCF_046629955.1 Centroberyx affinis
CTTTTACCAAACATTAGACTTGTCCGTTCCTTTGGTACTGAACCCAGATCAGCTGAACCCAGGTCAGCTGAACTCAGGTCAGCTGAATCCAGATCAGCTGAACCCAGGTCAGCCGAATCCAGGTCAGCTGAACTCAGGTCAGCCGAACCCAGGTCAGCTGAACCCAGGTCAGCCGAATCCAGGTCAGCTGAACCCAGGTCGGCTGAACCCAGGTCAGCTGAATCCAGGTCAGCTGAACTCAGGTCGGCTGAACCCAGGTCAGCTGACCAGTGGATGTTTCTGAGCTTTACTGTGTCACTGAACAGACCACAAGGTGCTTTCTATTGGAAAATCTTCTTTTATACTGTAAGTAGTTTTGTACGTGATCCACTGAGATGAAAAAGAGAACCAGCAATAATTTCTGGTGAAAGTCACAAATCTGATGTTTAGCACTGATGTTCGATGTTGTGGAGTTCGTTCCGTTTATTTTGCCGGTTGTTTGAGTCTTCTGTCCCAAATCCCTTTTCCAAACCGCACCCTGTCCAGGAGGGACCGGGATGTTACGGCAGATAAAGGATCCAGGTGTTATCTCGACACCTGGATCACACTTCATCCATAATGCATTGCTGTTGCATCGAGTCTGGTTCTACGCCAGGATCAAACACACCGAGATGAAACCGATCAGGACTCGCCGCTCCATTGAAGTTCTACAAGATAAATTTTATTCACTGGTGAAATGTTTTCATGATGAGTTCGGGGTGAACAGGGGAAACAGCGCTGGGTCTAGTTTGTACATAATCAAAACTTTAGAGGAATAAATCCAACACACGCAGCTCAACCTATATCTGCAGCGAGCGGATCCACATCCAAAAAGCAAAAAGCATGAACTTCCATCAGAGAACAAGCTGTTTGATGCGTTAAGTGACTGAGAGGAAACCCGGAGGTTCCAGAAGGTTCTTCTCTCACGGACTCCCTGCTGGTTTACAGTTTCAACGGTTCAAGGATCATGAAACTCAACTGATGACTGTGGAAACTTTCAATTCAAGTAAGAAAAACAAAAAATGCACAGTTGCATGTTTTTTTCCTGCAGCAGTAGCGGTGTGTGAGTGATTTCCAATCAGGAAACCATGTGAAATATAAACAGAACGTTTCCTTTCCCTCTGAGCAGAAACAATAGGACTAGTCTGTTAGCGCTAGTCTGTTAGCGCTAGTCTGTTAGCGCTAGTCTGTTAGCACTAGTCTGTTAGCACTAGTCTTAACTTCAGGTCTCTTCAGCATGTTTTACCTCAATGTGATTTTCTTATAAACACATTATGTTGTTCCTCAAGACTGTATCACTCATCTAAATGTTGGTTAAAAAATGCCTTGTAATTATTATATTCACAGATTTTATGTAGCTTTGTGCTTCAAGTCAAGTGTCTCCAGGTTTTATTTCCACAGTTGGAACATTTACTTCACAGAGACTTTATTCCAGTGGATTAAAGGTACAATAATGAAAATAAAGTCCTTCTGGTGTCCAACAAAACATCAGTGCTTCAGTTGTGTTGTAAGTATATGATGTCATTTTCCAAAGGTTAACAGACACATTAATCCAAAACGTCGCATGACATCACAGGAACCGCGGCAGCCATATTGTTGACAGTGACAGCGCAGCAGCGCTAACAAAGCTCAGCTAACGCTAGCTAGCTAGCATCAGGCAGACAGCTGATGAAGTCTGGTTCAGTTTAAACATGAAGGTGTTTTGCCTCGAGGCGTTTCCCCTAAAAATGTGTTTGGCCGTCTTCAGCTCGATTTCACATTTCATTTCAGTTTTTGTGGATTATTTTCCGCTCGCTGGTTTTCAAACGGTAAAACATTTTAAAAACATTTCACAGAAAGACAGCAGCTTACTGTAAGTAAGCTAGCTAGCTAGCTAGCTAGCTAATGAACGGTCCGGCTTGTTATTATCTCAAACCACAAGCAGCAAGTTTCAGGCTCTGCTTTAGTCTACTGGACATTTATTAAAGCAGAGTCACAGTTATCTACTGGACATTTATTAAAGCAGAGTCACAGTTACTTCACCTTTCCCCCAATCATTTTACAATATGATTAGATGTTTTGAAATCCAGACTTGACAGAGTCAAACCTAGCTTGAAGTGAACTTCTGTGATGTCAGCAATATGGCGGCTGTTTGGTATTTCTGGGTTTTGCGAGCGGATCCGCTGGAATAAAGAAACATGAAGTGAAACTGACTGACTGACGGCTCCGAAACACTTTGACTCCACGCCAAACTGTGTGATGTACAAACAGAGAAAGTGTCTGTATTTAAGCTTATTTAACCCTTCTGAAATGGTTTATTTTGGTAAGAGTTATTTTGTTCCTCACTGCACTAAAAATAATATTAACTATTGGCAAAGTATGTGTATAGCTGGCAAAGAGAAAAGATTATAAATGAATCTGTATTAAAGAGGTTGCTCTTGTTTCTGGGACGTTTTGATGCTGCTAGCAGTCGGCTGTCGTTTTGTAAAAGACTTTTGTTTCTTTGTTAAATGTTTTTCTCAGATCGTACAGAAATGGTTTGCTTTTGTAAAATAAACGTAGGATGTTGAAAAGAAAATAATCAGTCGAGTTTCATTTCTCTACTGCAGTAACACCAGATCATTTCATAATGTTGTTAATATTGTTAATATCGGTAATATTGTTAATACTGTTAATATTGATAATATCTGTGATATTGTTAATATTGTTAATATTGGACAGGAAACATCGACTGAATGATCCGACATGAAACTGAGGAAGACGCTTCACCTGTTTCTTCCTCTGGTTCCAACAGTGAAAACAGTAAGAAGGACTCAGTGGATTTTTTCCCACCATGCAACACTGGTGTCTGGTTCTCCTTCCCAGAGTCCCGCTGGTTTCAGTCCAGTCTAACAGGGTCTGGCTCATGTTCACACCGATGAGACATCAGGGCTTTTATTTAGAAAGCTCCCAGCTGCAGTTTCATGAACATCTCGGTGTTAAGATCAGCAGTTTGTGATTTCTGCTGTTTGTATGAGAGACGATGTGACTCATAAATAAATAATAATAATAAATAAAATAAAACATCAGAGATGTGGTGAGGTGGAACTCCGAGGCTCACCTGCAGGACAAAGTGCTTTTCCTGCGACACGAGAGCGAGTCGCTGAACTGAGCCGAGTCTTTAATGGAGGAGGAGGAGCCACAGAGAGACCTGAGAGAAGAGATTTGTTGTTTATCCTTCAATAATTCATCAGACCGACGTCCCGATTCTAAAAAGACGAGTGCTGAGCGGACGGATCGATGCTGAGTGCAGGAACACATTCTCTGACCTGAAAAAAGCCTTTTCCTCTTTTCCTCTTTTCCTCTTTTCTTCTTTTCTTCTTTTCTCTTTTCCTCTTTTCTTCTTTTCCTCTTTTCCTCTTTCCTCTTTCTTCTTTTCCTCTTTCTTCTTTTCCTCTTTTCTTCTTTTCCTCTTTTCCTCTTTTCCTCTTTTCTTCTTTTCCTCTTTTCCTCTTTCTTCTTTTCTTCTTTTCCTCTTTTCCTCTTTTCTCTTTTCTTCTTTTCCTCTTTTCTTCTTTTCCTCTTTTCTTCTTTTCCTCTTTCCTCTTTTCCTCTTTTCTTCTTTTCCTCTTTTCCTCTTTTCTTCTTTTCTTCTTTTCCTCTTTTCCTCTTTTCCTCTTTTCTTCTTTTCCTCTTTTCTTCTTTTCCTCTTTTCTTTTCCTCTTTTCCTCTTTTCTTCTTTTCCTCTTTTCCTCTTTTCCTCTTTTCCTCTTTTCCTCTTTTCTTCTTTTCCTCTTTTCCTCTTTTCTTCTTTTCCTCTTTTCTTTTCCTCTTTTCCTCTTTTCTTCTTTTCCTCTTTTCCTCTTTCCTCTTTCCTCTTTTCTTCTTTTCTCTTTTCTTCTTTTCCTCTTTTCTCTTTCTCTTTTCTTCTTTTCCTCTTTTCCTCTTTCTTTCTTCTTTTCCTTCTTTCCTCTTTTCCTCTTTCTTCTTTTCTTCTTTTCCTCTTTTCTTTCTTTTCCTCTTTTCCTCTTTCTCTTTCTTTTTCTTCTTTTCCTCTTTCCTCTTTTCCTCTTTTCCTCTTTTCTTCTTTTCCTCTTTTCCTCTTTTCCTCTTTTCCTCTTTTCTTCTTTTCTTCTTTCCTCTTTTCTCTTTTCCTCTTTTCTTCTTTTCCTCTTTTCTTCTTTTCCTCTTTTCCTCTTTTCCTCTTTTCCTCTTTTCTTCTTTTCCTCTTTTCCTCTTTTCTCTTTTCTTCTTTTCCTCTTTTCCTCTTTTCTCTTCTCTTTTCCTCTTTTCCTCTTGAGTCTCTCCTGAAATCCTTCAGCTGCTCAAAGGAAAAACAGAACAAACCACAAACTTTAATATGGAAACTGAAGCTTTCAGCTGCAGCAGCTGACATGTTGCTTTTTATTATTAAAGCAGAAATAGTAGAGTTGTAGTAGAAATTATTATTTCCTTTCAGATTCACGATCCTTGGAGAATTTTATTTGTTACTGAACCTTTATTTAACAGACGAATCAGACAAATTCTTATTTACACTAACGGCTGATTCAGCAGTTACCTGGATTCATATATATAATTCCTCATATAATTCTGCATATGGTAATATATAATCCATGTAACTCCCCATCTAAAAGCCGTCTAAAGAGTTTCCTTGCAGAAATTTCTGACCGTTTTAGAAGTAAAGCCTCTTTTTCTCACCAAAAATTGATTATTTAACAGTTTTATAAAAAATGTCTCTTGGACGCCACTGATCAGGTTTTGACAAAGTTCGGGAATGATGCGTCTGATTGGCCGAAGGCGGCGCTTCATGTGTTGCTTATTCATCCAACATGAAGTCAGCCGGTTCAAAGGATTTCACTGATCCTCATCTGATCCTCATCTGATCCTCATCTGATCCTCATCTGATCCACTCTGTTCCTCTTGATTTGTTAAACTCCATGTTGTTTTCTTGGATTACTGTTTGCTTCGGTTTTGAAATAAAGAAAACCAGAGTAGAGTCAAGACCAGGATCAGGCTGGCTGCACGGCATTATGGGAAAGAGACAGCAGCTTTTTACTGCAGCAGAGTAAGGAACATATCTTTTCTAAAAACATTTTGCCTCTAAAATGAGAGAAGAAATGTAAATGTTAAGTATTTACAGTTCCATCTGCAGCTCATGTTGCATCACAGTTTCTGAAGTCTGCAGGTCTGTTTTCTCAGAGTAATTCTATCATGAATTATCGTTAATGAAACCGGCCGAACTCTCTGTAAGGAAGGAGCAGCTGTCTGCTGGAACCTTTAAACCATAAACCTGCAGCTTAAAGGTTTCAGTTGAACCAGCTGAAGTAAGTCTGACCTGGTTTAAGCTTGGAGGAACACAGAATCTCTTTTCCTGAACTCGGTTCTCCTGAACGGGGAACGCAGCGCCGGTCGGATTATTTTCACTTTCTTTTAAAACACAAATCAATTTCTTTCAAGACTCTTCATCTGTCTAGATCTCTACTCAACATATTGTCATTTTATTTCATTTATTTTTTCACTCCTAAATCCCTCGTCGGGCTGAACAGTGTGAAGCTGTGGAGGTGAAGCAGGATCGCCTGTCGTCACACTGGAGAGAGAGAGAGAGAGAGAGAGAGAGAGAGAGAGAGAGAGAGAGAGAGAGAGAGAGAGAGAGAGAGAGAGAGAGAGAGAGAGAGAGAGAGAGAGAGAGAGGAGAGAGAGAGAGAGAGAGAGAGAGAGAGAGAGAGAGAGAGAGAGAGAGAGAGAGAGAGAGAGAGAGAGAGAGAGAGAGAGAGAGAGAAAAAAAACAAACAAACAAATTTTTGGATTCCAAATGGGACAGACTATTAAATAATCAAAACAAAGTGACTTTTAAAAAAAACTTAAGACACTATTTTCATTTTTCTTCAAAAACAAACAAAGTTGAAGACTACCATACCAAACTGGACTACTACAAAAGCTAACCAAGAAGAGGCTAACTTGCAAACCTGGACTCATTTGGACTAAAGTGAGCAATACCTGACAACAGAACAACTGCATCTTTAAAGAACCCTACACAGAGGTAGGCTGTGAAGAAAACAAAATATTTTTGAAAATCCCTTAGAAATCAGCTATTTAGAGCCAAGCTAAAGCTAAAGCTAGCCGACAGTTACTCTGCCTCTGCACAGGACAGTTAGAAACCGTTACATTCTGGTTGCTATGGAAACCATGCCTGCACAGAGCAGAGAGGTGAAGAGCGCACACGCCAAGAAGAAGTACGAGGAGAAACTTCTCAAAGACAACCCTGATGTACTCTTTGCCGACTTCATCTATCTCAACAATAAGAAGATAAAAAACAATTTGATCTTCCACACTGCGCAGATATCTACATGGAAATCTGCTCTCTGTAACCAATACACATTCACAGTTAAAGAAGGCATCGGTCGAGGTGGAAGAATCACAATCTGCAATGACGAGGCCCTCGATACAGACAACCCACTGTTCACTGTCACCTATTACACCAAAGGAACTGTGCTGCTGCAGGGCAGTGAGACTAGCCTGAAATCTTTTGAACAGACTTTTCCCTCGCTCAAAGCACAAGTAGAGAAAGAGAGAGACTGTGCCCCCGAAGCCTGTTCAGACTCTGAGGAGGACAGCCCCCCTCCCCCCACCTCCTTCCCCCGGGGACAGACAGCTGAGAGAGAGCCTGGCCCTGCTGGAGATGGACCTGGCAGAGTTTAAAGAGCTCAGCCAGGCCAGGCTCTCAGACTCCAGCACCAGCAGCCCCATCCAGCAGCTCAGAGAGGAGGTCCAGCAGCTGAAGACAGAGTCAGACCACCGTAGCTGAGCTCAGAGAGTCTCTGACAGCGGTGCAGGAGGAAAATAAGAACCTGCACACACAGATGTTTCAGATGAACAAAGATGCTGAAAGAAGAGACAAATCCCTCACCAGTGAACTGCAGCACCTGAGAGAACAGCTCCTCCACATCAGCAGGACCTCCAACCACACAGACAAACACACTAACAATCACACACACCCTGATACAGACACATATAGCCAAACACCTACTGACCCACAGACAGGTACTACCAAAACACCCACACACAGCCCTTCTCACTGTTCAGGTCAGCCAACTAAGACCCCCACTGACACACGCTCAGTCCCTGAGACACAGCCCCCTCCAAGCAGACCAGCTGAGCAGACTCCACATGTGGCCCTCCTGATGGACTCCGACCGCAGATTCCTCGATCCCCAGAAGCTCTTCCCTGGACATCTGGTAACAGCGAAGCGCTGCGGTACAACCGGCCACGCACAGCAGCTCCTGAGGAAGGAAATCCTGGGAAATCCACAGTGCATCATCGTCCACACCGGCACCAATGACATCCACTCCCTGTGCAGCGGCACCGCTGAGGCTGTGCGGAAAGTGGCTGAGAAGGCCAACAAGGAGTTCCCAGACTCTCGTATTGTGATCTCCACACTCTTGCCGCGGCACGACATTCCTCCACACGTCATCAATGGGATCAATAGTGATATCCGCCGAGGATGTGCTTCCTTACCTAATGTGCACCTTGCACATCATCCTGGGATCAGCCTGCACGACATGTATGATGGACTCCACCTGCATGATATGGGTGTGCGGACTCTTGAAGACCCTTAAAGATGCCGCCCTGGGCCGCAACCCCTACACACCCAGCTACCTACCATCTGCAGGAAATCACCGCCCGCCACCCCCATACACCCCCAGGTACACCCCTTTCCCACCCGGAAGACCCGACGACGATGCCGAGGCCCCTTCGTTCCTGCGCCCCCCCGTCGACTCCCCGTCCGAACGCAGCTTCACACTTCCCAACACCAAACCACAGGCAAGGAAAACCTCCAGTCACAAAACGCCCCACACAGCAAAGACCTGAGAGCTTCGCTGCAGCTGTGGCCCGACCCGCTTCTACTGCCACACCCACACCCACACCCAGACCCAGACCCACACCCAGACCCAGACCCAGCCCCCCCGCACCCAGTGAACTAGGGGAAATAAAAGAGATGCTGCACACGCTGTGCACCAGGCTACTGCTGGGCGATAAGAGACCAAAAAACAAGTCAAGTTACTTTACCACATTATCTGTTAATCTGTAATTAATTCTGTTAAACTTAGAATTATCTGAATTGATGCAAGGATCTAATAATAACAATAAACCTACTACTAATAATAATAAATAACCAATATAGCTATATTACTATATAAATTAATTAATGTCAAATTACCTTTTTTTTTTTTTTTTTTTTTTTTTTTTTTTTTTAGTCTGTTCCATTAAGGATATCCATTTTAATGATTCTAAATGCGTTCATTCTGTTTGAGTTGTTGGAATATCCAGGGTCTGAACTCTTCAGCCTTCGGCCTGAAGAGCACAAACCCTGAATTTCTCAGGAGCATTGACAATGCTGACATCATTATCCTAACGGAGACTTGGTGCCGCAAAGACACACCTACATACTGTCCCTCAGGCTTCTATGAAATCATTTTGCCCTCACAAAAACTAAGCACAACCCATCGTGGTCGAGACTCCGGAGGAATTTTGGTGTGGTATAGAGAGGATCTTGCCGACCACATTTCTATAATTAATATAGGCAAATCACACTGCTGGCTAAAACTAAACAAAAACATTGGCATAACAGAAAATGACATTTACCTCTGTGCAGTATATATCCCTCCAGCAGAATCTCCTTACTATGAAGAGGAATACATTAATGACTTCCACTCAGAAATAAGCCATTTCCAGGCCCAGGGAAATGTGCTGCTATGTGGTGACTTCAATGCTCGAACTGGATCTGAATCTGACCAAATTGATTCACAAGGCAATAATCATGTGTTTGGTCAAAACTCCCTATACCTTACACCAACTCTCCCAAAGAGAAACAGTCTGGATAACACTGTCAATAAGAGTGGTAAAGAGCTAGTGCACCTTTGTCGAGCCTTAGGTCTGTACATGCTTAATGGTCGGATCAGAGGGGATTCTTTAGGGAGGTTCACATGTTGTTCAGCACTTGGAGCTAGTGTAGTTGACTATGCAATTACTGACATGGACCCCACCTCCTTCAATGCATTCACTGTCAGGAGACAAACTCCTCTTTCAGACCACAATCAAATTAATACCTATCTAAAAACTACTAGGCAACACAGAAAAGAACCCTGTAAGTTGTACAAACTCCCTAAAACATACAGATGGAATACAGAATGTCCAAAAGAGTTTATAAATGCCCTAAACTCAGAACAGCTAACAAACAAAATTATTAACTTTACTAACA
Organism: Centroberyx affinis; assembly: GCF_046629955.1. Classification (NCBI taxonomy): domain Eukaryota; kingdom Metazoa; phylum Chordata; class Actinopteri; order Beryciformes; family Berycidae; genus Centroberyx; species Centroberyx affinis. The sequence continues at coordinate 21,736 of NW_027281843.1, forward strand.
AACCTTTTGAAAACAATCCATCTGGAGTCAATCTGGCTGTCAAGGAAATTAGCAATATTTTTGAAACGGCAGCAACTATGGCTGACCTGTTACAAAGTAACAAAAAGCAAAAGAAACATATGAAAACTGAAAAATGGTTTGACGATGAATGTAAATCAATAAGAAAAGAACTACGCAAAATGTCCAACCTAAAACATCGCCAGCCAGAGAACTTAAACTTCAGAAAAGATTACTGTATAATCCTAAAAAAATATAAAGACACTCTGCTGAAGAAAAAACGAAACCATACCGATGAAACCCTTCAAAAAATTGAAGACTCAATTAAACAGAATCAGTTCTGGGAAATGTGGAATAACTTGAACAAAACAAAACCACAAGACCTACCTATTCAAAATGGTGAAATCTGGAAAAAGCATTTTGAAAACCTTTACAGTGAAATCCTACCCAGGAAACTAAATTCTAATTATAATCTGATCAAACAAAAACTACAATTACTAGAATGCACTATTAAAGACAACCAAAATCCACTTGATTTCCCTGTTACTCAAGAGGAATTGACTGAAAAACTAAAAACTCTGAAATCCAAAAAGGCTTGTGGTCCTGACAGTATCAGAAGTGAAATGCTTAAAGCACACCTGAGCTGCAGAGAGCAGTGCTCAAATTATTCAACCTTGTCCTAAATTCTGTCTGTTTTCCTGACATCTGGAGCCAAGGGTTTATTACCCCGATATACAAGAGTGGTGACAAATTGGATCCTAACAACTT
>NW_027281843.1:30000-50391 GCF_046629955.1 Centroberyx affinis
CAACCGGTTCTACTGGCCGATCCAGAAGCAGAACCAGACTCTCCATCCTCCTGTAACCCCTCCACCTTCATCTGAGACACACACACACACACACACACACACACACACACACACACACACACACACACACACACACACACTTTCCCTTTAATATTCAGCCAGGTTCAGTAGAATATTTCAATAGTAATATGATACAGTATCCTGATAGAATAATAACATATAAAATCCCTGTGGCACCTGATACTTAATGGTTTTTCTGTATTTTAGGGATATTACAGTAATAATAATAATAATGATAATAATAATAATTAATAATAATAATAATGACGGTCTCTAGTCAAAACGTAATAAAACATCTCTAAATGGGTTGAAGATGTAATAAAACCTGTTAATTGTTGTTTAATTAAATGCATAATTGTTGCTAATTAAACATCACTAAACATCACTGTTCCTCAATAAATGTTAATTAACCAGAATTATGACATCATAAGGGCTGTAGCAGATTTTTGACTGATGATGTAATAACACTGTGTCATAAATGCAGTTAGTATAGTCAGTGTCATTATTACATCAGTTAACGGTATGAAAGAGCCCTTATGATGTCATAATCACTGGTTGATGTAATACTGTGATTTTGTTAGATTATCCAGCAGTTTGTCACATTAACAGGTTTGGTCACATTTTCAACCCATTTAGAGGGAAATTTTATTACCTGAACATTATTATTATCTCCTGTGTATTTAGAAATCTCCTTCAACAGGAAGCGAAGGTAAAGCCAAGGCAACGCAACACGTCAACGCAACACGTCAACGCAACACGGCAACGCAACACGTCAACGCAACACGGCAACGCAACACATTAACAACACGTTAACAACACGTTAACAACACGTTAACAACACGTTAACAACACATTAACAACACATTAACAACACGTTAACAACACGTTAACAACACGTTAACAACACGTTAACAACACATTAACAACACGTTAACAACACGTTAACAACACGTTAACAACACGTTAACAACACGTTAACAACACGTTCCCTCCGTGACGCTCAGCATGTTGCTGTAAGTCTTTCAGCAACACGAACAACTAACTTTTTTTTCTTTGGAATCCTTACAAATCCTTTTGGACACATGAACTTTGTATTCTGACGTCACGTCAGTTTTTCCTTCAGATGTGAAAATTTTAATTCATAGTTCAAGCGGTTTTTGTTTTTCGACATGAAAACATTTATTTTTTCACATTTCACATGCAAAGAGGCAAAAGTCACATGTGAAACCACACAGTGACATTTTCACATGTGAGTTTTGTGAGGAACAGAACAGACACACTGCATCAGTCACATCCAGTGACACCCGGATCCTCAGGGACATTTTAGAGATATATATATATATATATATATATACATGTATATTTATACATACACACACACACTGGCGCCTACACCATTAGGCAAGTTAGGCAGATGCCCCTCCACTTGGAAATTGGAGGGGCCCTTTTAAAAGTAAAAAAAATAGTAAAAATCTAATATTTAATCTTCAATCTCTCAATCTTTTCAATCTTATATTTAATAAAGAGTAAGTAAAATATCTGCTCTGTCTGCATTTAGATAGCAGCATTTGGATGTGGCTGCACCCCCTCTCCAACCCAAGTGGTACAGTCCAACCCGCAGCACCGCGGCCGATGGGACCATGTGACCCTGAATGGAGTTTGAACCGTGAAACAACAGACAGCACTGTGCAATTTAGGGGCAAAGAAAAGTAAAATAAACAGCACAGATCTGAACTGTCTCTCCACCAGAGGTGAAAGGCAAAACGTTGTGACCTAACGTTTAGCTAGCTAGCTAACAACTGCTGGGGTTTTTAGGTTTTTTTTAGAGCAAGCAGGTTGGCTAACATGTCTCCGTGTCGTGTTCTGTGTGCCGAAGGTCTCGACCTTCCTCTCTGAACTGTTTAACATTTGGCAAACTGTCTAGCAAAGCTAAAGTGAGACGTGTTCCACAGATTCTGGAGGATGGCAGCCTCCTGTGAGCAGTGTCAGCAGCAACAGGTAGGATGCCAACTGGCTTATTTGTCCTTTTGTGCAGTATAGCTTATGAAAAAAAAAAATGAAGCCTTTGCAGACAGCTCTCCTGTGTTTACAGCATCTCTTTAAATGAATTGGGTTCTTTAATGTAGCACTGAGGTCCAGGCATCACAACATACCAACCAAATGTAGAAAAATATATATGTAAAATTGCAGGAAATTGTGTATTTAAAAAAAAAAGAAATCTGCCCTGTTCAGATTTTGCCGCCCCACACTTACACAAAGTTAGGCACCCATGTATATATATATATATATATATATATATATATATATATATATACTGTATCTGTATGTGTGTATATAGTACTGTGCGAAAGTCTTAGGCACCAATTTTTATATAAATTGTCTTGGATGTTTATTTTATTTTTTTTCTGCATTAGTGTGTCAGTAGACTGCTCTTTATAGTATATTTTTTGATATTTAGAAACTTTTCATTTAATTATTTTTGAAAGCATCTTCGCTTTACTTTTTTTCTTTTACATGCCGACGACCTCACTGATGTTCCTCCTGTTTATCTGGAGTCACTTAATGCAACATGTCCACATGTTCTACATGCAGAACATGTTCTACATGTAGAACATGTTCTGCATGTAGAACATGTTCTGCAGCACATGTTCTACATGTTCTGCAGCACATGTTCTGCATGCAGAACATGTTCTGCAGCACATGTTCTCTCCAGTGATGTCGTCATTTCAAGTCTTTTGGTTTCTATATTTTTTTCTCCTGTGGTGAAACTGAACGGGATTTTTGGATCCAGTTTGCCAGTCGCTCTGTTGTTAAACTATGTGAAATAATTCTGGTAGAAATGATATGAGATGAAGTTACTAGAGATTTTAACACTTTGCTTAATTGTAAAAACTGTTTTCTAACACCATGATGTGGATGTTTTGTTCTGCTAAACTGCTGAACTCAGTCTGGAGAGAGAAGTGTCTGTCAGACCAGCTCCACGCTCGGCTCTCTTCTTCTCTCATTCTAATGACGCAGCCCAACGTTCTTCTTCATTGTCAGTTTTTTTAATCGCTCTTTACCTCCGCTGTCAGGACGGAGCCGCTGCTCTTTTTCTGTCGGCTAATTTTAACGACTCAGTCCGACGTTGTTGTAGGTCGGTTAATGTTTTTGTTTGAAATTATGTGTCTAATGGGCTGTTTTTGCATTTTTTTTGTATGTGTGAATAATTAAGCGTATGCATGAATGAATGAAAACAAGCAGTAAATCAAATTAATGAAAACATGAGCTAGAAACGGAGGGGAAGGATGAGATATCTCCTGCTGTTCTGATATTTCATCTCTCCTTGTTGCACTATCCCCAGATCATCAGACAGTCATGAAACAGCCTGCGTCGTCCCTGAAACATTTTGCTAAATCGTTAATTATGGAGATTTCACCACCTCACAACTGTGTTTTTTGTGGCAGCCTCGCAGGGCTTTTATTTTGAAAAGAAAATGCGCTTCGGCGACAAGCCTGGAAATGTGGTGAGCTTCACTGAACTTCAGCTTGAGGGAACTGAGAGTTCAAAATAACTGACGAAGAAGAAGAGGCCTGAGTGGAGCGGGCCTGACAGCGGAGCTCTGCAGCCGGACCCCCTCGCTGGGCCTGACAGCGGAGCTCTGCAGCCGGACCCCCTCGCTGGGCCTGACAGCGGAGCTCTGCAGCCGGACCCCCTCGCTGGGCCTGACAGCGGAGCTCTGCAGCCGGACCCCCTCGCTGGGCCTGACAGCGGAGCTCTGCAGCCGGACCCTCCTCCAAGCATCAGTATCAGCGTCGGACAGTTAAAGGCTTTAACATCATTTCACTCCTCTGTTCATTTACATGTCAGACAGAAAGGGGGCGGGGCTGAAAAATGATGTCACACTTGAGAGAACACACCGGCCAAGCGTGACATCATTTTTCTGTTGGAGTGTGAAACGTTTGTTCTTGTGTGATATGAAGCTGATATTTATTTATCAATGTGGATTCTGATCAGTTTTGACGTCACAACGAAAAAGCAAATATTGCCGAAGCTACAATATTCTAAATCTCTACTTTTTGCCTCTCAGATAAATAGAAAACAGCTAATAGAAATTTTCAGATTTTCCAAATGTTCGTTTATAATCAGAATATTGAGCTGATGAGCGTTACACAGACCCAGATGGCAGATCTGATGACATCACATGTGTTTATAAAGGTTTTTTTTTTTTTTCCCCAGACAGCTTCAGATCTTCAGTGCAGAACAGCACTTGTGGCTTCATGACGCAACATTCACACCATGGGTGTCATCTTAACACTTTAAAACACAGATTGCATCTACAAAACATGTAATAACTTTGTTCATTTCTATTAAAATGATTTCACTCATTTTCAGGCCGAATCACCATTCCACGAACACGTGAAAACGACCAGAGTATGTTTTGCACAGCAGCTGCTGTTTAAATGAAAGAGACAAACATAAATACTGTGTGTGTGTGTGTGTGTGTGTGTGTGTGTGTGTGTGTGTGTGTGTGTGTGTGTGTGTGTGTGTGTGTGTGTGTGTGTGTGGTTCCTCTTTACTGGCTCAGACAGTTGAACAGCAGCAGTTTCATGAAAATAAAAATGGAATTCACTAAATTTCATCTGTGTTAAGGAATTCTAGCCAGAAGTTTTTATTATTTGTGTGATTGCTGGTTTTATTTCATTCGATGTGCATTTTATTGCTGTGGTTTAGTCACTTTTTATTCTTGATATGCAATATTTTTGTAAAGTGCATTAAGACAACTGTGCCTCTGTACTTTAAGTTTAACGCCTTTGGTTAAAGAAATACATTTCCATATTTGTGACTGTAACCTGATATGACATTTATACTGTGATTAACTGATAATTGATTTCCCTGTTGATGGATTTATTGATCCATCAGAAGAAATGCGGTGTGACAGCTGGAAATGTTCCGTCTGCATCTCATAAAAATGTGTTCTTCACCTTGTTTTAACGGCCGTGTAATATTGTAGAAAACCTTTTTATTTTTCAGAAACAGATATATTGTGTTTCTGAAAAACAAAACGCTGCAGCTCTCCAGCCGTCTGTCCGCTTTTAAAATGACAGAAAATCAATTTTTACAGTTTCAGACAAACGATGAAAGTTTAACTGGTCTTTAAATATACGGTAATATATGCTTGGAATATATAATATTAGTTAATATTAGTATTTCTATAAAATTATTAGAATATTGGGAAGAAAATACTCTTCTATGGGGTTTCTATAATATTTCTATAACCAGTAATGTTTTGTTAAATAGAAAAAACAAAAGTCGATTATAAATGTATACAGTTTTATAGTTTTGTACTGGGAAATAAAAGGAAGGTAAATTATAATATTCAGTCAAACCACCAATATAAATAAAAATCACCTGTCATTTTAGAAAAGCATCGATTTATGATTTGTCCCTCATATCTTTTACCAGTTTGATACTGACTGTGATATTTATTTGTAAATTGTGGTAAAAATTTGTGGTAAAAATGCGTCTCATTGTTTTATAGTGTTCTTATCATATAAAATACATTGTAGGGAATTAGTGAGTTTATAGTGACCTTACTGTACTATGAAGTATTTTTTATCTTCTGTAGTATGACTGTAATATCCCTACAATAACATATTGCTATAATATTTTCCTATAATAATTCCTAAAATAACTGTAATTTAAGGGACGTCTACAGTGTTGTGTGGTATTAGTTCTACAGGATCACTGCAGCTGTTGTGGTAAAACAGGAAAATCAAAGTGGACTTACCGTTACCGGAGCGCTCTGCTACAAGTTGGTCGAGAATTAAAATTAAAATTAATCCAGAAAAAGACTTGGCTGGTTTAGAATAAAGTGTTAAAGTGTGGAAATAAAGAGTGAAAATAAAGAGTTGAACCTGTTTCTCTGGTTTGATGCTGAAGCTGCTCAGGCTTCAACTGGACGATCAGAAGAGAATGACAGAGAATATCAGTCTGGCTCTACCTCGCTCGACCGCTCTCTCTCTCCCTCTCTCTCTCTCTCCCTCTCTCTCTCCCTCTCTCTCTCTCTGGTCTCTCTCTCTCCCTCTCTCCCTCTCCCTCTCACACACACACACACACACACACACACACACACATTCTACCTCTTACTACTGCTCTCTCTCTCTCTACCTTGCTCTACCACTCTCTCTCTCTCACACAGTACTGAAAAGTAGACAGCAGACCTGATGACCTTTGACCCCAAGAACACACACAAAAAAAAACACTTTACAGTAAACTGGTTACATGTTCAGTAAACTGGTTTACATGTTCAGTAAAACTGGTTTATATGTTCAGTAAACTGGTTACATGTTCAGTAAACTGGTTTATATGTTCAGTAAACTGGTTTATATGTTCAGTAAACTGGTTTATATGTTCAGTAAACTGGTTACATGTTCAGTAAACTGGTTTATATGTTCAGTAAACTGGTTTATATGTTCAGTAAACTGGTTTATATGTTCACTAAACTGGTTACATGTTCAGTAAACTGGTTTATATGTTCAGTAAACTGGTTACATGTTCAGTAAACTGGTTTATATGTTCAGTAAACTGGTTACATGTTCAGTAAACTGGTTTATATGTTCAGTAAACTGGTTACATGTTCAGTAAACTGGTTTATATGTTCAGTAAACTGGTTACATGTTCAGTAAACTGGTTACATGTTCAGTAAACTGGTTTATATGTTCAGTAAACTGGTTTATATGTTCAGTAAACTGGTTTATATGTTCACTAAACTGGTTACATGTTCAGTAAACTGGTTTATATGTTCAGTAAACTGGTTTATATGTTCAGTAAACTGGTTTATATGTTCAGTAAACTGGTTTATATGTTCAGTAAACTGGTTTACACGTTCAGTTCACTAAACTGGTTACATGTTCAGTAAACTGGTTTATATGTTCAGTAAACTGGTTTATATGTTCAGTAAACTGGTTTACACGTTCAGTTCACTAAACTGGTTACATGTTCAGTAAACTGGTTTATATGTTCACTAAACTGGTTACATGTTCAGTAAACTGGTTTATATGTTCAGTAAACTGGTTTATATGTTCAGTAAACTGGTTTACACGTTCAGTTCACTAAACTGGTTACATGTTCAGTAAACTGGTTTATATGTTCACTAAACTGGTTACATGTTCAGTAAACTGGTTTACATGTTCAGTAAACTGGTTTATATGTTCAGTAAACTGGTTTATATGTTCACTAAACTGGTTACATGTTCAGTAAACTGGTTACATGTTCAGTAAACTGGTTTATATGTTCACTAAACTGGTTACATGTTCAGTAAACTGGTTACATGTTCAGTAAACTGGTTACATGTTCAGTAAACTGGTTTATATGTTCACTAAACTGGTTACATGTTCAGTAAACTGGTTACATGTTCAGTAAACTGGTTTATATGTTCACTAAACTGGTTTACATGTTCAGTAAACTGGTTTATATGTTCAGTAAACTGGTTTACGTGTTCAGTAACCAGGTGTTTAATGGCAAATGAATGACGGGGAAAATGTCTAACAGTATTGTCCAAAAGAAAAAAATATTTAACCAGGAACTGATAGCAATGACCAAATGTATTAAAGCTAGGGTAGGCAACAATGTCATATCATTATGTCATTTACCTTCCTCTATCTATAATTCAAGCGCTCAGAGAAAATCAGGCCTCTGTGTTTGTCCCAGCCTCTGTTTTCCGATTTGCCAAAATCACAGCCATTGGCCAAAATCTCACAGCTCACAGTAAGCCTCAACCAATCAGGAGAGCTCTTCCGGGGTGGGTGTTGCTGCCTCTCATGCGGGTTCCCAGCCGCTGCTTAAAAGCCGACCTGCTAAGCTACAAGTTCAACGATAGTGGAGAAAGTTTAGAAGACAGACGCCCAGCTTGCTGAATTTCTTCTGGACAGGTAACTGGTTATGTTATTTTGCTATATTATCTAGCTATTTTATCTTGTGGTGTGACTTATATACTTTGGTAGTAATAAGTGGAAACTGCATAAACGGGCGCAAGTGTTTTGAACGGCTTTGAGTTAGCAAGTAGCCCGGTAACACGGGCTAGCACAGTAGCATTGGTTTGCGCTTTTATTTTGAGTGACCGTGCTCCATTTTTAATAATGTAAACAGCACGTTGTAATAGGTAAGCAGCTGTGATAGTTACAGAACAGCTAGTCGATGTAGGAGCCTGCTGGTAGAGACAAAGCTAGCAGAGCTAGCACCATAGAAGCAAAAGCAAAGACAAACCGATCTGTACCGGTTTGAAGCGGGTTTGAGTAGCTAAGTTGTGAGCATGTAAAGGAGGGGGTTCCAGGACGGTAGGATACACATTTGAGCCTTCTTCAGCTGTCCTGGGTCTAAACGATATCTGTGAGGGAAACTGCTGAGATTCCAGTAACTTTCCGAGCTACATTCACTCAGCCTGAAGCTAGAGGAGGTAACAGCTGGTGAATGTTGCTGTCTGCAGGTTCCTGCTGTTACACTTATAACAGTACAGCCTGATGTTTTATACTATTTTGCATGGTAGTCGTTACTGGAAACTCCAAATTTGGCTTCTACATGAATAATCGCCTTCAATACGGCGATCATTCATACGGAGCTGGTTATTAGCCGGGATGCTAACGCCATCCTGTGTCTAGGTAGCGATATAGAGCTAGCTCACTAGCACACTTGTAATTTCAAGGAAACCAATTTAGGTTACAGTAACACAACTGCCGTTACGATGCTTTAGAGTTTTTTTTAACGAGCTACGTGTTTTTTGCAGTTACGAGAAAGATCGCTGATCGCCTAATAACATCCACTCCCTGGAAACCCGGACTGCAGACCATGGCTGCGCCTCCTGCCTCCACTTTCCCTTCAGAGACTCTCTGACAGGTGAGCAGAACCTGCTGGCAGGCTAAGCTTTGCTCGCCCTACCACTGCACTGCATGGCTTCTTACATAGCTTTGGAAACTATGCTTACATGTGTTAGTGCCCATGTTTGTACTGATATGTACTTTTTCTGTAATTTGATGTCATACCATTTTTTTAACACAGTAACAATTTTAGTCAGCTTTTGATGGTTATAGGGTTTCCATGAATACTGTAAGTTCACATTTAGAGATCAAAACCCTCTCAGTGAAATGCTGCTGTCAGCTTTGTAATTGTGATATTCTTTCAAAAGGGGGGGAAGGTCCACCACCGCACAAGATTGTTCCTGCACAAGATGGAGGCCGTCTGCACAGCCAGTCCTACCTGACCCTCTGAACACTGACCCAGCTTTGGAGGCCACACCTCGTGTCTGTCTTTGCACACTCAAATTCATGCAAAATTCATTATTCAGTCTTACCTGGCACTGTAAATATTAGTTTAGTAATTTCGCTTTGTATAGTGTCCTTTTGGAATAAAAATAAGATGCTATACCACATGTCCTGAAATGTCATCATTAGATTTACTGAAATCACGTTGGGAGTATTGTGGTATTGTGTGTGTCTTTTATGCTGTGACTGTAAATGAAAGGCAGATATAAATGTCGTCATTTATTACAAGTAAAACCAAACATGCAACGAATACAAAATTTTTTACATGAAATGTGCAAATGCAGTAAGAAAGCAATCCTAAACGCAGGGAAATTATATTGTATAAACCAAATTGCAGTACAGTGATCTTGCATAGTAGTATTACAGAACAGCAATTATTGTACAAATAAACAAAACCTACATATTGTCCATGTGGATCAGGATACTTATCACGGATTCTCCAGGCGCAGCAACTGGGAATCACAACCCTGTGTCTATGTCCAAGTGTTCCATACTGACACACAACAAATTGTCTATAGGCTGCATATCGAAATTATTGTCTTCCTCTGGGTTAGGAAGGTCAACAACGTCCCGGATGACATCCCATATCCTCCTGGCGAGGCGCAAAATGTAAGCATGTATGTGTGGTAGCATGGAGAAACAAGAGTCCGGCTGTTGGCCACAGCACGTCTTCTCCAGATCTGTGGGCATCTCCCACAGATGCACCAACCAGGTTGTTGTGGGACACGAGGGCCTGGCAGAGGAGCAGACGAGGAAGATGAGGCCTGGGTCCCGTGATAGGCTCAGCTCAGGCTGTTGGTTGACTGCCTGTCTCTAGCAGGACCTCCGCTACTTCGCCCTCTTCCCCGTCTCCTGGTCCGTCCAGTATGACCACCTGATGTACTTGGCACTGGAGTGTAGTCATCGTCAGAGCCAATGCTCTCTTCTTGGAAGCTCTAATATTGAGAAAAGTTGTTACTTTATGATATTCGTGGCTATCTAGCTTTGCAAATGTTTACGGCTAGTTTGCTTATGCTATCGTAATCTAGCTAACGTTAGCTCGCTAACCTACTTGGCTGATATAACGTTACCGCCTACGAGGAAAATTCTTTCATTTATCAAATGTCTTTAGCTTACCAAGCACAATTACACTAATTTCTTTTTTATCATTTATTTTTTATTGCAATATCGACAAGTTACTGACAATACAACAGGTTGCCGAATACTTTTGATTGTTTAACCCAACTATCCCTCTACCCCCAACCCTATCCCCACCCCTCTCACCACCCCCCTCCCCTCCACCAACCAACAGGATAATAATAATGTCCACACAGACATAGCATTCTTATTTAGCCAGAAGATCTTTTAAGTAAGATATCAAATTTGTCCACATTAAAATTGTGTTTGGTCGTGCATCATTGACTCTCGCTGATGATAGTTCCAGGTAAGAAATATCCAAAAAGCTCCGAAGCCAGTGAATACTTGAAATATCATGAGGAGGTTTCCAACGCTGGACTACAATCTTCTTAGCTGCAGTCAGGCCTGCCAGCCACACTTTGCGTGTTTTTTCCGTAAGGGAAAGGTGGGAATCATCATTTAGAAGATGTACAGCAGGGTCCATCGGCAATTGTACCCCCGTTAATTCTGCAAGGGTACTAACAACCTTCCCCCAAAAATCAAAAACCCCTGGACACTCCCACACAACATGTATAAAAGAGCCAACAGTTCCCTGGGAGCAAAACGAGCAATATGGGTCAGGTACCAATCCCATCCGATGTCTAATTCTCGGCGTTAGATATGCTCTATGACAAAATTTCAAATGTATATACTGATGATTTGGGTTTTTCGAAGCACCAGTAACATTATCCCAAATTGCATCCCAGTCTAAGTCTTGTCCCAATTCAGATAATTCCCTATTCCATGCTTTCATTCCTGATGTAGGCATATATTTCTGGGAGTTTAAATTATCATATACATACGACACTATCCGTTTTGGAGCACTCTGTATCCAACTTAAAATAGGATGATCTTTTAAATCTGACCCCCGGGGAACCCCATAGGCTTTACAGGCTGACCTCACTCTGAAGTAGAAGAAAAGAGAATGTTTATCAATATTGTATTGAGAGACAAGTTCTTGAAAGTTAAGGATATTATTTGCCCCATTAATATCTTGAAGAGTTGTAATACCTTTATCCTCCCAAGATTTGTTAGTGAATGGTTTCCCCCCAGATAGAAGGTGACTATTGCTCCATATCGGAGATGACCTGTACCATACGCTTTTAACTTTTAGGAATTTTTCTGCTGCTCTAAACACTTGTAGCATATGAGTTAAAATTGGACCATAATATAAACCACATTTTTTGGTAGACATACCTATAAGGAGAAAGTCCTTCAATCTTATTGGTGCTATTAACTCTTGTTCCATATTTTTCCAAGATGAAACTTTATCCTCCTCCAACCAATAGCTGAGACTTCTTAATACAAATGCCCAGTGATACAGTTTAAAATTTGGACATGCCCATCCCCCATCTGACTTTTTAAATTGAAGAGCTGACCACTTTATGTTGGGTCGTTTACCATTCCAAACAGCATCGTAGTAAGGAGTCCAGTTTTTGCCAATATCCTGTTGGAGGTGCAAGTGGGATCATTGAACTGATAAAATTAATGCGGGGTAAGATGTTCATTTTGATAACCGATATACGGGCTGGGACTGATGCTGGGAGGTGTCTCCATCTTTTAATATCTTCTTCTATTTTTTTCAAAATTAAAGAGTAATTCGTTTTAGCTATAGACGATAGAGAAGTACTAACTCTAATACCCAAGTAAAGGACCTCATTTGTAACATTAATCTGGGGAGGGAGGGACACCTCACTCTTATCTGTATTAATCAGCATCAGTGCTGATTTTGACAGATTAACCTTGTATCCTGAAAGATAGCCAAAGTGCTCCAGTGTTTTTAAAACAAAGGGGAGAGTTTGTTGAACATCTGCCATATAAACTAATGTGTCATCCGCATAGAGTGATATTGAGTGTGATGTTGCCCCTATTGTAATAGGGGAAATCTGTTGACAGTTTTTAATTAATTGTGCAAGCGGTTCGATGGATATATTAAAGATTAAAGGAGACAGAGGGTCCCCTTGCCGTGTGCCCCGTTTTATGTCAAATAAATCTGAGAAGCCTCCTCCCACACATACCCGGGCTGAAGGATTAGCATACAGTGTTTGAATCATATTGATAAATTTATCTCCAAACTTAAATTCTTTTAGAACCCTCCAAAGATATGGCCATTCAAGACGATCAAACGCCTTTTCAGCGTCCAGAAACAGCAGGCCACAGGCAGGCGGGATTTTATGTGTTGCACTCAGTATGTGTAGGAGCCGGCGAATATTATCAGAGGCAAGACGTCCCTTAATAAAGCCCGTTTGATCTGGGCTAATTATTTTCTCAACTACTGTCTCAAGTCTACTGGCTAAGATTTTGGAGAATATCTTGAGGTCGGCATTTATCAATGAGATTGGACGATGATTGGCACATTCCAAGGGGTCCTTACCGGGTTTGGGTATAACAGTGATCAGGGCTGTATTTAGATCTCTGTGGAAAGTGCCATTTTCAATAGCATAGTTTAGTGTTTCTAACCATACTGGCCCAAGAATATCCCAAAGTGCCAGGTAGAGTTCCACCGGTATGCCATCTATACCTGGCGTACGGCCCTTGTTTGTAGCTTTGACTGCTTTAAGTAGCTCATCCAGTGTAAGAGGAGAGTCTAAAGTTTTGGTGTCCTCTAAGGACAACGTAGGGAGGTCCAATCCACCAAAAAAATTGGTGAAGTCATCTTCAGAAGGAACTGAGCCACTTGTATACAGTTCTTTAAAGTAATTCTTGAACGTCTCGTTTATTTCCTCTGTTGAAGATACTACTCCACATTTAGCACATCTGATCGCTGGTATGGACCTTTTAGCTTCTTGTTGTTTGAGAGTTAGCGCCAAAAGATGGCTCGGTCTGCTGCCTTCTGCATAATATTTATGTTTGGTTATATGGATCATATATTCTGCCCTGCGTCTCAGTAAATCATTCAATTCTGCTTGTTTTGTTTTGAGCTCATTTTCTTTTGTCATGGTGTATCTCCTTTTAAGATCATTCTCCAAAACATTACATTGTTCTTCTAGGGTGGAAATCTTTTGAAGCCGGCTTTTATGTAGGTGAGAACTGAACCATATTGCGTTATTTCGTATGAAACCCTTGATGGAGGCCCAAACTACTGTCACATCTGCGACACTATTTTTGTTTAGAGTTATAAATTCCATCAGTTTTGTTCTCAATTGTGTTAGAAATTCGTCATTTTTTAGAAGGGTGGAGTTAAACCTCCATCTAGAAGCCTTATTTTTGATATTCCCATAATTAAAAGTAGATATGACTGGGTTGTGATCAGATAAATGTCTGGGCAAAAATTCTACTGAGTGTACCGAAGGCAGCAAACCAGAGGATATAAGAATGTAATCTATTCGAGAGAACGTTTTATGTCTTGTGGAGAAGAAGGTATAGTCTTTAGCAGATGGATTATGCACCCTCCACACATCAGTTAAGTTTAAGTCCGTTATAAAGAGATTAAGTGCTTTAGACGCAGAGTCTTGAAAACTTGCTCGAGTTGAAGAAGATTTATCGAGGTTATTGTTTACAAAAGCATTCATGTCTGAACCAACATATAGTTGGTAGTCACTTAGCTTCAATAATTGTTAAGTAATTGAGGGAAAAAATTCGGCCGAGAATATAGTTGGAGCATATAGGCTAATGAATGCAACTTTTTTGCCCTGAATGGACGTACAGCAAAAAGCCAGACGTCCTTCATTGTCAGAGCCAATCTTTTCAATTGATACATTTATGCTACGTCTCATTAATATCATAACTCCTTTTGTACGAGTACCATCGGCTGAGGCCACAACAAGTTTATAAAAACGGTTTTGAACCCTGGAAATGTCACTAGGTTTGAGATGTGTTTCCTGCAATAGCGCAATATCTATCTTCTTTCTGCGGAAGAAATCCAAAACTTTTGAACGCTTGTAGGGAGAGTTTAGTCCTCTAACATTAAAAGATACAATATTGAAACTTTCCAATTTATCTGTGTTGCTAATATTCCCCTGGATCTGTTGTTGTAAGTTGGTGGTGGAGCCCTGAGTTACCCTCCTCCCATCCCCCCTCCCATTCAACCCCTTACCTTGTAACATCTGTGAGTGTCACTTAGCAATGTCAAACACTAAACACTGACTGCCCCCCCTAGCATAAACAAAAAATTAGAAAGGCAAATCGGTTCACATAGACAGTCATATAAACAAATAAATATAAAAACAAACAAGCAAAAACACCTGATCAAACCCATTAATCTATATAATTAAGACCATTCCCATCTCAGAAATAGTATAACCCAGGAATGTAAACAAGTGTACTGGAGGGATAAGCCAAAATGAACATGTACTGTTAAAGGTATTCAAAACAAGCTACTGTTTTTCCAGCTTAATTCGTGATAAAGTATAACATTTGGGTGTGTTGAATATCACCTTAGAAATAAAATATATATTCTGGACGGATTTATATCTCATTACCATGTTATTCTTGTACTAACAAGTTAACTGAGCCATTGCATTAGAACTCTAACCTACAATGCTCAAAAATAAATTGGCCCCTTATTTAACTAAGTAGAAAAGTGCATCGAACGATTTTCCAATGAGAGAATAAACATAAAACATCACCCATAGGACGTTAACTTGCCCGTGTCTGTTAGATTGCGAATACAGGCTGGTCAAGGTTCTTAATGCAGTTCCATCTCCTCCTATAGAACCTATGCTCTTTGCCCAGGGTCTTCTTCCATACCTTCCAGCACCGACGATTTCAGGGCTTCTTTCGCCTCCTCTGCTGAGTTAAACGACATCCTCATGCCCTTGTGATTCACTTTCAAAATCGCCGGATATACAAGGAACGAGTCGATCCCCTTCTGTCGAAGCTTAGCGCGGATCTCCTTGTATTCCTGCCGTTCCTGCGTCGTCCCGGGCTGTAGTCAGCAAAGAACTGCAGCTGAATGCCGTCAGGGAGAGTAGGTTTGGCTTTCCTCGCACCCTCAAGGATAGACTGTCGGTCGGTATAGCGTAGAAGTCTGAAAATCATGGTCCGCGGTCTCGAAGTGTTGTTGGAAAAAATCCAATGTGCTCTATCGAGTTCCACCGGAGTGCTGTGGAAGCTCTTGAGCGATGGGATCCACTTAGGCAACATCTTCTGAAGATATCCTCTCGGATCGTCGCCCTCAGCGCCTGTCGGTAAGTTGACCAGCCGCACGTTGTTTCTCCTGGATCTATCCTCCAAATCATTAAGCTTCTTCCGTAACTTAGTCACCTCCGCGAAACAGGAGCTAGTATCTTTCTCGGTTTTGCGCAAGTTAATCTGAATGCTATCTATCTTGTTGAAGACCATGTCGAATTTTTTAACATGATCGTCAGATTGTTCTTTTAATGACCGGAGGATGTTGCCATTCTCTGCCATATGCTTCTTTATGGGGTCGAGAGCTTTTTCAAGCGAATCCTCTAGCATGTTGGCTACCGTTTCTTGCAGAGATTCCATTTCTGTTGCCATTGTTTGCTTGATTAGCATAGCTATTTCCTCAGGTGAATCGCTAGCTTGGTGTCGTCTGCTGAAATCTTGTTTCTTAGTCGAGCTTGGGTCTTTTTTTGAGGCCATGTCTTCAGTTAAATCTTTCTCCAAATCAAACTTGTGTTAATAGTGTCCATGAGCCCCAATGAACGCGAAAAAGGAGGGTTTTATGTCAGCGCTCAGTGCCGTGCTGCCATTTTGCCTCGTGCCTCACCGGAAGTCAATTACACTAATTTCTGAGATAATATATAGCGTGGCATATATCTGTGAGTAACATGTAAATGCTCAGTGTTTTTTTTTTTTTTATTACCAGCGTTTCTTCTTACCTGGGAATCACACATCGATCAGTAGCTCAGTTCAGTTGACAGGCGAACTCATGAACGCCATGAGGCTCCTTTGGGGGGAGGCGTTACGAACGAGTGGGAGGCGTTACGAACGAGTGGGAGGGGTTAAGAACGAGTGGGAGGGGTTACGAACGAGTGGGAGGCGTTACGAACGAGTGGGAGGCGTTACGAACGAGTGGGAGGGGTTACGAACGAGTGGGAGGGGTTAAGAACGAGTGGGAGGGGTTACGAACGAGTGGGAGGGGTTACGAACGAGTGGGAGGGGTTACGAACGAGTGGGAGGGGTTACGGGGCAGAGGGAGGGAGCAGAGCGGCTGTGTATGTTCAGATTCTACCTCTGTCTTGCTCTTTTCTCCAAAGTTGCCTACCCAAGCTTTAAGTGCTGATACTTATAATGTGGAATATAGCCAAAATAACGAAGGCTATAACTTTTAAAAATGTTAAATAAATAAAATATAAATTATATATTATATTATTGGATAAAATCAGATTTGAGCTGATTTGAATTTGAATTTTCATCTGTGGTGATGTCCTGTTTGAGTTTACTGCAGTCTAAACCGTCTGCTGGTAATATGAATCACTTAGAGTACAGTATACAGACTGATTAGCATGTAGCATGTAGCGTGTAACTGGTTCTGATTTAAACCTCTGTTCACTGCTAAATATCCAAACATGGTGATACAGCCCAGCCAGACTGCAGAACATGTGATCAAACAATATTAGCAATCTGTAAGTAGCACAGCAGCTAGCTTCCAGACAGACCAGTAGCTAGCTAGTATCACTATCACTAATAATAAAATATCACTGAAGTGTGTTTTCATGTACAATCACTACAATGAGGAATACAACATTTTAAATAAATTATGTAAATTATCACTTTATCCAAAACATTTAGCTGCCAGTAAGCTAGTTACATTAGCCACTACCTAGCTAACAGCTAGCAGCAAACGAAGCCACGTTAACGTTTTCTAGACACGTCAGTTTTAGCTGATTCATCAAGATATTAAGATGTTCCCAACCGAATTCATAAACTCATTTGACAAGATTTGCAGCCGTCTATCAACATGAAAAACCTATTCAGGTTCAACATTCAGATGTGCAACTCTTCCACTGTGGAGATTAATGGTGCATTCCACTGGAAGTCGGAATCCAAAAATATTCAGATCTAAATATGTTAGTGCGTCTTCTCGGGAAAACAGCCTTTACCCGTTAACGTTAACGGCAGCTATCTGACAGCTCTCGTTACGTTAGCAGGCGAGTTCATACAGCAAAGACTTATATGTAATGATGAAGCACAAGTCACTGAATTACGTTACAAATGGAAACTACAAAGTTGTTTCAACACGTTTTCATAAGACAAAAACTACACTAAATCAAGTTTTATTAAGCACAGATTGATGCTGTGACATCAGCTGCGTTTATGTCGGAGAACTCAGGCAGAATGAATCTTTCCCGAATTTCCGACTGGGAATTCTTGAACTGACTTGAACGACCGTTCTGTTGCACTTCTCCTTGTTGTTGGAAGTCGTTTTTCTCAGAGTTACGAGTGCAGTGGAACGCACCATAAGGCCGGACGATTGGCTGCGGAGATGAGCAGGCACAGTGCCAGATGGCTTGTGATTGGCTAAGTGTTGAGGGGGGCGGGTCCGGATTTAACGTAAATACAAGCTGCAGACTGGAAGAACTGTTCAGGTCGCCTCCTGATGGAAACTACAGGCATGGGAAGTCCAGCCGGCAGTAGGAGCTAATAAAACTCAAACCGATCAGTTTTATTGACACTGATGGGATCAAAGATAGCTACTTACACACAGTGAAGCAAGATGTCGTCCTGATCCGTTTCCTCCGACGTGACGCAGAATCAGAGGCAGCAGCTTCCTGTCGCCACCACAGAACAAGAGTCTGTAAACATGGTGCTGATCAAGCGAAGCGGCCATTTTAACTTCCTCCACTGCCAGCCAATGGGCTTCCTGCTGGTCTGCTGGACTGTAAACAGACTGGACGTTCAGGTGAACATGACAGTGTTGAGGAAAACATCAGAAGCTGCTCAGATCATCATGTAACAGACAGTTTAATGATCCTGTGTGAAGACAATCAGACATACGAGAACTTCTCCTGAAAACTCTCCTGTGTCCATATAGGTCACACACACACACACACACACACACACACACACACACACACACACACACACACACACACAGAACGCTCTGTCCATCAGTCTCCAGTGACATCAGATATCTTGTTCGCACCTGCTGCTGTAAGAGTGTGTGTGTTTTGGTGTGTGTGTGTGTGTGTTTTGGTGTGTGTGTGTGTGTGTGTGTGTGTGTTTTGGTGTGTGTGTGTGTGTGTGTGTGTGTGTTTTAATCAGCAGGCAGCGCTTGGTGGAGATTAGCGGCTTTAGCGACTTAGCGGGCATAAAGGAGTCATTAACGAAGGTGGTAGTTAAATATCAGAAGACCAGGTCACTCTCACACTCTCACACACACACACACACACACACACACTCACACACACACACTCACACACCAAGTGGGAACAGAGCATAGAAACCAGTTTGAGTTTGTAGTTTGTTTTATTGCGTTAAAGAGACAAAACTTCATATCAGTGGAACCGGTCAGAGCGTCTCTACGTTCTTAAAGGAAAACTCCTCCAGTGTTACATCTCATCTACTACTTCTACTGCAGTTATAGTGGTTTACTACATTTCCCAGAATGCCTTTCAACAACCCTCAGAGAAGGAGCCTGAACTGGTCGCTTTCAGTCAAAGCTGGGTGTATGGGCATAGAAATATAACTAGCTAGCCAACTAGTTAATGAACATTAGGGCGTGTCTGATCACCCAGCCTGTCTCTCTGCTGCAGTGCATTCTGGTCTCTCTCCTGCTCCTGTGGTGGAGAAACTGGTCTCTCTCCTCTTCTCTGATGGATCTCTCCCTGTGTGATTGTTGAACGTCTCTCTGTGCAAAAATGGCGGCTCTAGAAAGAAGCCCTCGCTCTTTGATCCTGAGGGACTGACACCAAAACCTGACGTTTACCGCTGAGGTTTTACATCCTGAAACATTTTCTCATATCAGACTGGAAACATCTGGAGGTGACGTCACCTCGTCTGTGATTGGCCGGTTATCCACCGAGAAGAAAAACACAACAGACGACTGGATGGAGACAGGAATGAAAAATACAGAAGAGTTACAGAGTTTTAGGAGGAGCTTTCCTTTAATCGCTTCACACAAACTGATGACATGAACGGTCTCAGAGATAAAAACATAAAAATATTTCTTAAATTAGTTCCAAAAATAAAATCACTTCTCATGGAATAAAAACAATGAAAAAAGTGAATGTAACCACAAGATGCAGACAGACAGGCAGACAGACAGACAGACAGACAGACAGACAGGCAGACAGACAGACAGACAGACAGGCAGACAGACAGACAGACAGACAGACAGACAGGCAGACAGACAGGCAGGCAGACAGACAGACAGACAGACAGACAGACAGACAGACAGGCAGACAGACAGAGCTGAAATGTTTAGTTTTGGTGAAATGTGAATGTTTCTTCTGTCCAGATGAGATGAAATGATGTGAACCTTCTGAGCTGCACCTGAACACCGGTCTGTTTCACCTGAACACCGGTCTGTTTCACCTGAACACCGGTCTGTTTCAGCTGAACACCGGTCTGTTTCAGCTGAACACCGGTCTGTTTCACCTGAACACCGGTCTGTTTCACCTGAACACCGGTCTGTTTCACCTGAACACCGGTCTGTTTCAGCTGAACACCGGTCTGTTTCAGCTGCAGAGGGATTTCTCTGATTGTTTTTAATCTCAGTGAAACGTTTAGCTTCTGCCTCGCTGAGCGCCTTGAACACCACAAGCTGAAAACCACAGAACCTGAATGTCTACAACGGTTCTTCCACTGTTTGTCATGGTAATTTGTCTAGTTCAGCATAAAATGGCGACTGTTGAATTTTAAGTGTTAGTTGCTATGGCGACAACACAGTCTGGACATTAAAGCTGTACAGTCTGTCTCACTGTGAGCAGATGAGTCTGTTAGCAAACTGTCAGAACTCAACTGAAAG